>NC_090650.1:441634632-441639632 GCF_040937935.1 Hyperolius riggenbachi | reverse complement strand
TCAGTAGCGGATACCCCCTTTTACATGAGAAATCTATTCTTTTCTCAAACAGACCATCAGGGGGCGCTGTATGACTGATATTGTGGTGAAACCCCTCCCACAAGAAGCTCTGAGTACCGTAGTACTTCTGGTAGTTTCCTGTCTGTGAACCTCGTTGCATTGTGGGAAATGGCTGTTTACAGCTGTTTCCAACTGCCAAAAAAGCATGCAGCAGCTACATCACCTTCCAGCAGTAAAAATGTCACCATGTGATAATGTCAGAATGTAAATCCAGGGATTTAAAAGATTTTACAATGGGCAAACACTGACTAAATCATTTATGCATAATTATTGTAAAAATGAAGCACTTTTTTTATTACATTCTTTTCACTGGAGTTACTCTTTACGGTACCCACCAATGATACAACATTGAGTGCACAATTTCAACAAATCTACAGTATATAGTAAAAGGGTTTTAGTGAACTACCAACTTTCCCATTTGATAATTGTAATCAGAAGCAAACAAACAATCGATTTGGCCCATAGATGGACTAACAAAAATTTAACCAACCTGATTATTTCAAATGGAAAAATGAAAAAACTGATTGATGAAACGATAGGTAAATAGATTGTTTTGGATTCCATCATCAACACTATCTGATCAAATTGATTGGAAGTTTAATTGTTTGCTACATTGTATCATTGGACTGCGCTTGTCAGGTGTTCACTCTGATATTTATCGAATTTGTTCCCTGAGGTACAACAAAAGTCGTTATATTATTCAAACATGTTATTTTGCGTAGAAGTTCCGATGCACTGTGGGGATGTTTTGTAGGCGGCGTCATAAGTAGTCACATGACCATGGATTGGCGCCAGATGCCGACAGGTGCAGCGAGTGGCGGAGATAAAGGAATCCTCCCCTTGAATGGCTCCATTTCGACTCATCACAAACCAAACTCGCTCAGTCGTTATAGCGACAGGAGGTGTGGGGCGGGATTTGGTATTTTTGACATCCATCTTTTTGCTTTGTAAATTTCTAAAATTACTTTTTTTTTCCCTACTAAAATTTGGTCTTGATAAAAATCCGAACGCCTTTATAGCATTCAATGTTTCAAAAGAAAAAGCGACTTTTGTGACTGCGCGCGTTCAGTATTTACCGATTTTTATGATAAATAATCACTTTTAGCATTTCCATATAGAGCAAAGCGTCACAAGTTCAGGCTAATGACGGTGATGGATGCACTCATCAACACGATTCAGCGATAGATCTTTATAAAGAATTAGATTGTATCGATGAAGGTTGCCTCTGAGGAGTCACACGTGCAGCAGGTTTATTTATCAGGCTTCAAGTGAACCTGAAGTGAGAGTAATATGGAGGCTGCCATATGTATTTTCTATTAAAGGATACCCGAAGTGACATGTGACATGATGAGATAGACATGTGTATGTACAGTGCCTAGCACACAAATAACTAGGCTGTGTTCCTTTTTTTTTTTATTTCTCTGCCTGAAAGAGTTAAATATCAGGTATGTAAGTGGCTGACTCAGTCCTGACAGGAAGTGACTACAGTGTGACCCTCACTGATAAGAAATTCCAACTATAAAACACTTTCCTAGCAGAAAATGGCTTCTGAGAGCAGGAAAGAGATAAAAAGGGGAATTTCTTATCAGTGAGGGTCACACTGTAGTCACTTCCTGTCTGAGTCAGGACTGAGTCAGCCACTTACATACCTGATATTTAACTCTTTCAGGCAGAGAAAGAAAAAAAAGGAACACAGCATAGTAATTTGTGTGCTAGGCACTGTACATACACATGTCTATCTCATCATGTCACTTCGGGTTTCCTTTAAACAATACCAGTTGCCTGGCAGTCCTGCTGATCTATTTGGCTGCAGTGGTGTCTGAATCACACACCTGCAAGAACCATGCAGCTAATCCAGTCTGACTTCAGTCAGAGCACCTGATCTGTATGCTTGTTCAGGGGCTGTGGCTAAAAGTATTGGAGGCAGAGGATCAGCAGGACAGCCAGGCAACTGGCATTGTATAAACGGAAATGCATATGGCAGCCTCCATATACCTCTCACTTCAGGTGTCTTTTCAGTTCTACCAAGTAAAAGTTCCCCGTTCCGCTACGTATTCTCACAATTCGCTTCTTTTGCGTCCGTCCGTCCGCGTGGAAATCCCCCTCGCCAGGAGTCTTTATACATCGCAGTGACTGCATCTGCTCAGCGGTGAATCCAGGACAGAAGCCGGCGTAATTCTCAAACTGAATAGACCTCTATAAGACAAACGTTATTCTGAATAAAGCGAGATCGGGAAGAATTTCTGACGTCATGTAGTTGGCATGTTTGCCGGAGACACCAGCCTAATCTCACAGCACAAAGACCCTCCAGAATAGAGGGATGTGGGGGATACAGGGGGATGGGAGGAGGGGTGACGACCTGGGGGTCACTGTGCGTGCAAAACAAACTGTCACATCAAAGTGGGGGCGGCGGGAGCTGGGCAGCCCACTCTGAGCGACGGCTGCATAATGAGGAGAAGGCTGTGCAGCAAGAGGGGGAAGACTGCAGCAAGTATCCCCTTCATGGCTGTTAAAGTGAACCCTAGATGAGGTACAGTAGCAAAAAAAAGTATGTGAACCCTTTGGAATTACAGTATATGGATTTCTGCACAAACTGGTCATAAAATGTGATCTGATCTTCATCTAAGTCACAACAATAGACAATCACAGTCTGCTTAAAGAGAACCAGAGATGAAGCACCCTCTTGTATTTTACCTTATAAATCAGTGGGAACATGACAGTAAACACCTAATCTGCCCTTTGTTTCATTGTTCTCTGTGTAATCTGACTGTTATCACGTCTGATAAGAATCCCCGACTGAGAAGTCAGGCTGCTCCGTCTAGCTTTGCTACAGAAAGATTATAGCTAAGTCTGTATTCTGTGGTGTTATTTCAAGCCCAAGCCTGCCCCCTTGTGGCTTTGCTATAATGACTCAGCTATAATCATTCCCAGCAAAGCCAGATTTAATTGCTCAGTCTGGGATTCTTGTGACTGCTGCTAACAGACACTTTTAGCAGTGAGGAGGAAACAGAGAGCATGGTAAGTGTTTTCTCTAATGTTCTTACTGATATACATGGTAAAATACACAAGGGTGCTTCCTCTCTGGTTCCCTTTAAAGGACACCCGAGGCGAAAATAAACGAATGAAATAAACAATTGTATCCATCTTCCTTCTCCCAAAAATGACTTTTTAAGATATTCCACAGGTTTATTTTATGTTTAAATCTACTTCTTAAGTTTTAACTGTTTTATTGTTTCTGCTCAATGACACAAGTATGCCAGAGCTAAAAATCTATGAACTATTGACCCTGTTTATCCCTTTCTTGCTCTCAGAAGCCATTTTCTGCTAGGAAAGTGTTTTATAGTTGGAATTTCTTATCAGTGAGGGTCACACTGTAGTCACTTCCTGTCTGAGTCAGGACTGAGTCAGCCACTTATATACCTGATATTTAACTCTTTCAGACAGAGAAAGAAAAAAAGTACCACAGCATAGTTATGTGTGTGCTAGGCACTGTACATACATGTCTATCTCATCATGTCACATGTCACCTCGGGTGTCCTTTAATCTAATACCACACAAATAATTAAAGCGTTTCCATGTTTTTATTAACCACACCATGTAAACATTCCCAGTGCAGGTGGAGAAGGTATGTGCTCCCTCCAGGGCCGGTCCTTGACTTCCTGCTGCCTGAGGAACCTGCCTCACCCCGCCTCATGGGCGGGCCGGCCCTGGCTCCCTCGGATTTAATAACTGGTTGAACCTCCTTTGGCAGCAATAACTTCAACCAAACGTTTCCTGTAGCTGCAGATCAGACATGCACAATGGTGGTGTAGTGGTTAGCGCTCTCGCCTTGCAGCGCTCTCGCCTTGCAGCGCTGGGTCCCTGGCGCGAATCCCAGCCAGGGCACTATCTGCATGGAGTTTGTATTTTCTCCCTGTGTCAGCGTAGGTTTCCTCCGGCCACTCAGATTTCCTCACACATCCCAAATCATACAGATTAGTTAATTGGCACCTGCCTAAAATTGGCCCTAAACTATGATACATACGCAACACGATACATAGATTGTGAGCCCCTCTGAGGGACAGTTAGTGACAAGACAATATATACTCTGTACCGCACTGCGGAAGATATTGGTGTGATTATCCTCTCCTGGTTCACACGCACAGGCCACAAGTATCAGAGTAGCATAGCGAGCGCTAAGAACCCACAGGGGCTCAGGGCAGGACAAGTGACATTGCCAATTAGCAGGCATAAGTTTGTAGTGCTTGCTATGCTACTCTGATAAGGCGTGTTAACTTTGATAGGGTGTGATCTTTGAGTTATCACGGATTAGTGAATCAAGCTCTATGTGTGCACCGGTCTCCATAGTCAAAGCTTTCTCAGACTGACAGAAAAACAGTAGCAGAAGGTATTTGCAATTATTCCGGTTGGAGTGAGCATATGATGTCTTCCACAATGCATCACTGCTGAATATGCAAATCATCCATGGTTGTCTCCCGGGCTGTGGAGTCGAGGAGTCGGAGTCAGAGCAATTTTGGGTACCCGGAGTCGGTGATTTCATAAACTGAGGAGTCGGATAATTTTGTACAAAATCCACAGCCTTGGTAAATATTAGACTAAGGAGTCGGAGTCGAGGAGTCGGAGCCATTTTGGGTACCCGGAGTTGGAGTCGTGGTTTCATAAACTGAGGGGTTGGAGTCGGAAGATTTTTGTACCGACTCCACAGCCCTGGTTGTCTCTGTAAGCTAGCCACACCTCCAGAACCGCTGGAATGCAATGCTGTGTCAGCTTGTTAATTGTACAGAGCCACAATAATCCAACATGCATGCAGACTGTTTCGGATTGGTTAGTCCTCATCAGTGCATGGCATGGATTACTGTGACTCTATGGAGTAGCCCCTTACACACTCCTAGGAGTTGTGGTTCGCCCTGAGCTTGCTGGGTACTCTGCAACTTGGCCTG